>NC_051313.1:41742391-41742833 GCF_015220235.1 Choloepus didactylus
TTTTAGATCTCTCCAAGTTTTACTCATTCCCAGTATTTTAAAAGACTGAAAATTTCAATCACGCCAAATACTATTAAATGTATTTTTTTTTTCCTAACAGTAAACCCAAGTCCAAGAAATGAATTTTAAAATAGGGAACATTTTGTAAAGTCACAACAAGCATTTAAAAAAAAAAAAAAAAGCAGACTACCTCCTGGGTGCCAAAGGATGCATTAAACTGAATGTGAATAACACAGAGAAGGACAAAGCACAAGTACGTATTGCATAATTTTGTCATTTTACTAGAAAATAAAATGTTCCAGCTATCATTAATTACAACTTTTCTCTCTAAACATTTCATTTGTATTCAAGTACAACATTTGCTCGATGGTAGAGCTGAAATAAATACTCACCCAGAATGCTGTCATGTTCAATCAAAGAATCATTCTTCTCACTCCGACTA